>NC_082397.1:3105713-3113213 GCF_031168955.1 Gadus macrocephalus
TTGTTGTTGTTTTTCAGAGCGTACAGAGTAAGTTAAAGTGGGGGGAGAGTATAAGAGATCTAGAGATACAGAGAGAGGCATAGATAGTGGGGGACAGAGAGAGAGAGAGAGATGAGAGAGAGAGAGAGAGAGAGAGAGAGAGAGAGAGAGAGAGAGAGAGAGAGAGAGAGAGAGAGAGAGAGAGAGAGAGAGAGAGAGAGAGAGAGAGAGAGAAAGAGTGATTATTATTACTGAGCTTGATTCTAGTCCAGGAAGCAATATCTAAAGTTTAAAAATAATAGGCCAAACCCACATCTCCCTTCTGAAACTTTTCATCAGTTCGATCTTGATTTGCTAGTTTGATTTTAATATTCTCTTCCTGATTAGATTATTGACAAGCTAAATGCCGTTTTCTCCTAACCTGAAACCTCTCTCCTCTCTTATATTCTCTCTACATATTACATACTCTTTCTCACTCTACCTTCCTCTTCTTTCTCACTCTCTTTCACTCTCTATCTATCCTCTCCCTCTCTTCTCTCCATCTATCCCCTCTCCATCTCCCTGACTAGCTCTACATCACACAGGGACGTAGTGTTTCTGCTAGTGAATGTAACTCGCAGCTGGACGCGAGGGGAGGGGTGGAGTCAAAGACGTCCTTGTTCAAACACTGCCAGAGGAAGAGACCCCGAGAACAGCGGACACTGATGTGCCCCCCTAAGCCCACCAAGGTGCCTCTATTCTGGGGGAAACTGCGTGGGTGCGAGGGGGTGCGCGGTCCTCCGTCTAGCCTTCCTGCATGCCAAGTGGCCGACACCTCCTCCTCATGGACACATTAGCATCAGAAAGACTTGGAAACCAGAGCAGAATTACATATCGGAACGCACCCTGCGGCTCTTCTTTGCTGTAAAAGTTGAGCTAAAAGCTTAACTGATGCGCCATCTGTTAACAGCAGTTATGGTTTGTACATTGGGTTCAGGGATTTGTCACCCACCAAATCAATAACCCGTTTCAAGAGAAAAACGCGTAACATTACATAACGTTAGAGCTATTCAGAGCTGCGGTGTTTGGGAGGACAATTCCGATATGAAATAAAACATTTTTTTTTATTTTCTTTTATTAAAATACACTAGTGTTGCATAATAACAAACTATATTGCATGGTAATTTTTTTTTTTTTTCAAAACAGACGGCACTGAAAACCAACAACGCGGAGCCTTCGAGAAGTCCACTATTATAAAATGTCGCCACCTTCAGGTTGGACGCCGTAGCCGCCGGCGGCCGAGGTTTCATGAGCTAGCAGAAATAAAGCAGCAATTCTTGCCTGCCTCACGTACAGAGCTCCAAGTTAAGTTGTAATCCAGTGACGTTGGTTAATTCACACAAACACAAACCCACACACACACACACACACACACACACACACACACACACACACACACACACACACACACACACACACACACACACACACACACGGGGACGAGAAGGAGTTTAAAAGATGTGGTTGTTGCGGGGAGACGGGGAAGCTTGCATCGTGCGTGTAGAGATATGACAGATGGAGACTGGCCAGGTAAGCGTGTGTGTGTCGCTGTGTCTGTGTGTGTAGCACTAGATCGATATGTTCCTGGGTGTTATCCCTCTGCTGCATCCCGGCTCGAGGGGCGTGCCGGGGCTGCAGGTCCATCTGTTGGTCCGGTAGGTTGTCTTCGGCTTATGGATGATGACACTAATCAAACGACATGTTTTCTGCATTCTGTTACATGTTATTGGGCGTCTCAAATGTAGGCCAATTCAATCAGTTGGGTGATCTCGCAGAAACACGGAACACAACAGCCCACACATCACACACAAACAGACACATATTTGACTATACAGGGTTGTTGGGGATAGCTAAGCTGCCGTGTAGGTTTCTTGTTGGGAGAATGTGTCACCACAGTTTATGAACCAAACATGCAGCCATCACGCCGAGACAAGCCTTCATGTAAATATTATGAATATTCAGCATTATATCAATCTCAATAAGGGTAGCCTACTATAAGTTATAATATTTGTGATCATAATTGTGGGGGTGGTGATTAGAAATTATTATTCATTGTTGCGGTTCTTTACCTATTTTTCTTTTATCTAAATTAATAGAAAATACTTTTACAGTAAGCATCAGTAGCTTACCCCTTATTCTAAACAATAAAGGCAACTACGAAGACTAATGCAGACATTTTTTTAGGTCATGACTATTGCATTTAGCTTAATATTTAGTCATTTTTAATTGAATCACAAAGTTATTCTGTTCAATCAGGAGAAGGTAGGGGTGTCTTGCTCTAGAATGGCCATAGCAGACAGCAGACATTGGGGACATACCCAAAAGCTTTCAGCTGGGAGTCAAACATCCCTAATCAGTAGACTATCCTGCCCCTTACATCTTGCATCCATTGAATGTGTGTGTGTGTGTGTGTGTGTGTGTGTGTGTGTGTGTGTGTGTGTGTGTGTGTGTGTGTGTGTGTGTGTGTGTGTGTGTGTGTGTGTGTGTGTGTGTGTGTGTGTGTGTGTGTGTGTGCGTGTTCTCTTCTCTCAGTAAAAACTCCCCAAAGGCTATTGAGACTTGAGATCCTCAATTTCTATTTATATCCCTTCAGACATGTCGGAGCAGTGTGGGTGTGGGTGTGGGTGTGTGTGCGTGTGCGTGTCTGTGTGTGAACAAGAAAGAGAAAGGGAATCTACTACTGTAAGTCTGTGTATGCATATGTGTGACGGTCTCTGTATCTGTGTGTGTATTTTTGTATGAGTGAGTATGTTTGCTTGCATTTGTCTTATGAGGTCGTTCTTTTCTTCCAACATGGCTCCATGGTTTAGATCACAGCTTGAAGTGGTAACACTGTGACCAATATCACACCACTCCTCCTCTCTGACATCTCCTCTCTCCTCTCCTCGCCTCTCCTCTCATCACGCCTTTCCTTCCCTTCTCTCCCCCCTCTCCTCCCCTCTTCCTCCCCCACACTCACTCAGGGTGGGGCTGGAAGGGCGGGGGGGGGGCGGTGGTGGTGGGGGGGGCGGTGGTGGGGGGGGGGGGGGGGGGGGCACCCTGGGTAGCTGTCACACTCCCTCATCGTGAGAGAACTGTCCTCCTGCACTCCCACACACACGCACCGAGGGAGAGAGTTGGAGAGAGAGAGAGAGAGAGAGAGAGAGAGAGAGAGAGAGAGAGAGAGAGAGAGAGAGAGAGAGAGAGAGAGAGAGAGAGAGAGAGAGAGAGAGAGAGAGAGAGAGAGAGTTTACACAGATTTAGAATAGACAGGGAGGGGGAGAGAGAGTGAGGGGGTGAGGGAGAGGGACGTAGAGAGAGAGAGAGAGAGAGAGAGAGAGAGAGAGAGAGAGAGAGACGACAGAGCTAGTCTGAAAGGGAACTAAAAAGGAGTGCACGAGGAGACCTAAACGACCACGGACGGATTTCTCTCTTTTTTTCCTTTCTTTCTTTCTCGCTCCACAAAGGTGCGTGGAACAAGCCGGAGTGAGGGATGGCAGAAGGAGGAGACGGAGAGGAGGAGATTCAGTTCCTTCGCACGGTGAGTCCTCCTCAGTTTTGGTGCTCTGCGAAGGTGCAGGAGGTGAGGAAGGAGCAGGGGCTGACCTGCTCCTGTTAGGTTCAGCCGACACAAACACAATCTCAGCCAGCGTTTGACTGTTTTCTGTCACTAGAATTGCTGGCTGGGATTCTTCTTCAGAATGCGAGAACACTCGTGTTAGAACCTGTGATTAATCCATGGTTACATCGTTATCTCGTTAACTGCATCTTTTCTTTGGTTATTGCTAGCCTTGTTGATGCAAGCGGACGTTCGCTTGTGGCTCTCTTTGGCCAGGTTTGTTAACTTTATGTTTGTGTTTGTGTGCAACAGACCTATTCAGAGGGTATCTTCATTCTGACCACATGCTGAGCTGCTGATGTTGTGGTTTGATTTGGTTCCTCCGCGCAGAACTCTAGCGCCTGGATTTAGTAGACTATTTTGGTATATTAAGTGGACTATTCTTGTGTCTTTCATCAACTCATTTTGGAGGTGGCCTGAATGTGTCCTCCCTCTCCTGACCCGCTTATGAGTCGCTGTGTTCAAACTTGATTGACATCCACTTTCTCCTGGTGCAACTACCGACATAAGAGAGTGTATTGGGCCGCTGGAGATCTTAGAATAAACATTTTCATCGTTTTTAGAATTGCAGTGTCAGGGTCCTCACTGGACCTATTTTAGTTGACTTCTAGAAGGTTCTGGCAACTGTGAGTCTCGGGAGTTGGTGCTTGACAGCGTGTGCACGTGTGCCAGTTTGTGTGTGTGTGTGTGTGTGTGTGTGTGTGTGTGTGTGTGTGTGTGTGTGTGTGTGTGTGTGTGTGTGTGTGTGTGTGTGTGTGCGTGTGCGCCCATCTATTTCTATGTGTGTGCTCATCTGGGTGTTTGTGTGTGTGCGTACGTATGTGTGTCTGTGTGTGTGTGTGTGTGTGTGTGTGTGTGTGTGTGTGTGTGTGTATGCACTCGTGTATGTGTGTGTGCATGTATGTGAGGGTGTATGTGCCTTTGTGTGCTCATCTGTATGTGTGTGTGTGTGTGTGTGTGTGTGTGTGGGTGTGGGTGTGTGTGTGTGTGTGGGTGTGTGTGTGTGTGTGTGTGTGCGTGCGTGTGTGTGTCTGTGCGTGTGCGTCCGTATGAGTGCGAGTGTGTTTACGTGCACGTGTGCATGTGGGCTGCTAGATTTCATAGAGAGATGATAGGGAGGGCTGCATCTGTTGGTGTCGTTATCTATTTTTATCCCAGGTAAGAGGAGCCCCAGAAGAGGGAGGCTGGGGGCCCCCACGCAGCAGCAGGACTCTGCAGGGCCGGTAGGGGACAGCTGAGCAGGGCAGGGCCCCCGTGTAGGGCCCTGCAGAGAGACTCCCCCTGGCTGGGTTATGTCTCTTGTTGTTTACTGTTTCTTAGCCCTGCTGTGTTTGAACGGCGTGTTACTGTTCTTACCGTATGAGTAAAAAGTACTTTCTTACTGGGTTAGTTAGTAGTTCAGTCTGTTACGATTCTTCCTGGGTTAGTTAGTAGTTCAGTCTGTTACGGTTCTTACTGGGTTAGTCAGTAATGCTCTCTGTCTCTGTTTTTACTGGGTTAGTTAGTAGCACAGTCGGTTAGCGCTCTTAATGGGTTAGTTAGTAATACAGTTGGTTAGCGTTCTTACTGGGTTAATTAGTAGTACTGTCTGTTTCTGTTCTCACTTGGTTAGCTAGTAGAACAGTCTGTTACTGTTCTCACTTGGTTAGCTAGTAGAACTGTCTGTTTCTGTTCTTACTGGGTTAGTTAGTAGAACAGTCTGTTTCTGTTCTTACTGGGTTAGTTAGTAGAACTGTCTGTTACGGTTCTTACTGGGTTAGTTAGTAGAACTGTCTGTTTCTGTTCTTACTGGGTTAGTTAGTAGAATAGTCTGTTTCTGTTCTTACTGGGTTAGTTAGTAGAACTGTCTGTTTCTGTTCTTACTGGGTTAATTAGTAGGGCTCTCTGTTTCTATTCTTACTGGCATAGCACAATGTTTTCTATTTTTACTGTATTACGTTAGTAGTAGGGAACTACTAACTACAGTATGTAATAACTTTATGTGAAAGATATTGCATGTTACTTCACATTGCAATTACTAGTATTATACTGTTTTTAAGGTATATAAGTCAGTCAGACTCAATTAAAACACAGAGGCAAGAAGTTGATTTAAGAAGGTTTGGGAGATTGAATCAGTTCCATGAACCGTTTAATTGCAGGTTTGCAATTTACATTTAAATTAAACTACTATTCAACCCAGTTATTCCTCACACCACCCATGAATGAGCAAGGCCAAACAGACCTGTGTTTTTGATGTGTTGTGAGACTTGGCCAGCGCTCCTATCGCTGTTTGGCCCGTCCTAGCTGGGTTGATGATGTCATCATCATAATGAGGTTATAGCAGGGGTCTGCAGCGCCCCCCCCCCCCCCCCCCAGAGCCGAGTGACAGACAGGATCATCTGATGCCTGTGAGCTAACAGCTAGTAGGCTAGCAGCTGTCCCTCCCTGCTGTTCGATAATCAACAAACACTTGGCTTATTGGTTGACGTCTGTCTCTGTTGTGTGTTTGACACTTGACAAAGTTGCAAGTGAAGAACCACATTCTCCGGATATTTGAAGTGTTTGTAGACGCTAGTTAGTACTCAGTGTGTGGCAGTCAGCCGGTCCAGTTTAAAGCTGCAGAATTAACTTTAGAAGTGTTTGTTTTGATGTGATGTGTCATCCAGAGTCAGTTGTCAGTAGTTGTATTGATGTCGGACTGCTTATCTTAGTGCTTTGTCATCATCTTCACGTGTAAATGTTTAGGGAGGGCGGGGTTGAAGGTGTCACAACTTTCCCACTTGCCCCTTCCATACAATACCCCCCCCACCGGGTATCGGGATGCCTCACGGAAAAAATACACCCAACTGTTGAAGGAAAAGTATAGAGCATGTGGCGTCAGAGGGTTGATCTGAGTCGTGGGAGAGCACAAAGTGAGTCGGCTGTTTTATGCTGTGATTTCCTCCTGGGGGCTTGAAGAGGATACTGGGTACTTGTCCTCTTAGCATTGCTTCTGTGATGCTCGGATGCATCTGTGTGGTGGTCGAAGGTTTGGCCGCCCTATTTATGAGTCAACAACATTCTAAATCAAAACATTCTTACTCCAAGATTCAAATTCTAATTATAATCATTGTTATGCACATTCCAACTTTGACATAAAAATGCAATACGTCTACAAACCCATGAATCTATTTTCAAATATTGATATTTTGGTATTAGTTTATTTATTTTATTTATTTTATGTGGATGCTATTCTTATTATTTTATGAGATTCCATACTTTTTTTAGAGTCTCTTTATATGAGGCTATATATTTATATATATATAACATATATATATTTTAGTTTTTAGATTTTTTCTGTTAGATTGAGATTTATTTCAGATGTAATGGATGGATTAAAAGAGACAACATAATCAGAAAGACGATATGAAAGGTGGAAAACATGGTTGGCATAATCCTATCACTCCACTGGTCTGTTACCCATTCTGCAGGATGCTTTTCCCCTGGCTGTTTCTAAACTATTCTGGGGAATATTATGCTGATCTGAAGGACCAATGCAGGACTCTGACTCACACAGGAGGACCAAGGGAAAGTGTTTCTGCTCTCGTAACAATGTCCCAGTATGGACTGTAGCGAGCTGGTCTGTTCCTCTCTCTCTCTCTCTCTCTCTCTCTCTCTCTCTCTCTCGCTCTCGCTCTCGCTCTCGCTCTCGCTCTCGCTCTCTCTCTGACTCTCGATCTCGCTCTCCCTCCCTCCCTCTCTCACACTCACACTCACCTTTAGACTCACTCTCTTGCTCTCTCTCCTCTACAATCACTTAGCCCTCAGGGTCGCCTCTGAAGAACTAACTAATGACCCACACAGGTGGGGGAAGGAGAGAGAAGGAGAGAGTGGGAGAAATAATTATACCGTAGCTTCAGTATACG
>NC_082397.1:3115713-3133213 GCF_031168955.1 Gadus macrocephalus
AGTCCTCTCCTGGACAAAATTATGTCACCCACAATCCCCATTGTTGGAGCCCTGTTAACACACCGCAGGAATGTGTGTCTGTTTGTGTGTGTGTCCATGTGTTTGTGTACGGTTTTCAATGTGTGTGTGTGTGTGTGTGTGTGTGTGTGTGTGTGTGTGTGTGTGTGTGTGTGTGTGTGTGTGTGTGTGTGTGTGTGTGTGTGTGTGTGTGTGTGTGTGTGAAAGAGAGAAATGAATTGTCCCTGTATGTGTGTGTGTGTGTGTGAGTATGTGTGTATGTATCTGGGTGTATGTTCGTGTGTTTGTACACTCTCTACATTTGTAATCTGTGATCTAAACTTCTTACTTTAATATATTTTATTGCGACTGCAGACATATTGGTTGGCTGGAATGCTTCTTCCATTTTTGAATATTCCAACTGCTACTATAATAAATCTCTGTCTCCTCTTAGAAACACAGTTTGGTCTACATTGCTGTTTCTTAATCATCTTTAAGTCTAAACCACTATTTTTTATGAATGAGGTAATTAAATGAATGAATTAAACAATGACACCAATAGTAACAATGCACTTCCTGATTGAAATGTTCTTTGTCCTTTTAACCTGTGTTTTTACCTGCCTTGGAACACCTTTCTCCACAAGCATTCTCCTTGGGGTCTGTATTGGTACACGCCCTTTTAACTCTTGTCAGGTCATGACGTGAACAGCTCATGATTTCATCAAGTTTTGATTGTTATGTAATCGGGGTATGATTTCATCATCCCCTGTGGTGTCGTGAGACGTCATGGGGTTCATAAAATTACTGTGGTCTAATGATGACATGTTGTCTTATGTCGTAGGCTCATGATGTCGTAGGGTCATGATGTCATTGGGTTCATGTATAGATGTTTATTCAGATCCTTGGCTTACTCACCAGGTCTGGTTTGGCTCGACTCGAAAAAGTCCTACTTATAAAGTCGACAATAAAGAAGAGGGCGCTTTAACAATCAGATGGAACATTTAGGGTATAAGGGGCCATTTTCTAATAAAACACATCTTATTTTACAATGCCTCAAGAAATATCCGCCCTATAGCTGAATGACGATGCAACGGTGATATCAATGGCAAGGAAATACTATCGCCCGTGGTCGTACTACAGGGGCACTGTGCTTGGTGTCGTGATCTTTTATCATGCAATGGAGTTCTCCACAGGATACAGCCGCAAGCAAAGCTCCTGTCTGAGAGACGGCGGGCCGCTGGATGCTAATGGGTGCTGGTGGCCGACTCCTATTCCCTCGTTCTGTCGGTCAGCACTAGGGAGGGAATGTGGGAGTGACAGGTGCAGCCCGCCCTGAAATAGACTAAAGAGAGAGAGGAAGGGGGGGGGGGGGGGGTGGTATCAGAGAGAGGGAAAGAGAATAGTAGGATTGTGAGAGAGAGAGAGAGAGGGAGAGAGAGAGGGGGAAATTATATAATAGGGGAGAGAACTTTAGGATAGGAGAGGGCTATATATAATATAACAGAAGCTGGGGGAAAGCAGAGAGAAAGAATTCAAGGAGGAGAGGGAGAGAGATGCACAAAAGGGGAAAAGGGGTTGTGGAAAAGGCAAAGACAAGAGAGACAATAAGAAGAGAGGGATTTTTTTAAATGCTAACTGTCGGTTTGGGAGGGGATGAGGATTCATTGTAAGTTGGGGAACAGTAGGTTTCAGATAGAACCAAAGTGACGAAGCAAAAAAATAAGCAAAGCAAAAACAAAGCATTGTTGTCGCAGATGCATCCCCATTCATATAATATTAACGTCTGTCGTATTAAGTATCTAGACCACCTGCACTAGAAGCTGGCCTGGTAAAAGACACTGGATTCTATAGTGGACTGCCTCGTACTATTGACTATTTTATACCTACTACTATGCATACTTATTGTACGCCCACTAGACCAGTGAAACATACAGATTGGATATTTAGCCGGTTTGATGTGAGCTGGTATGAAATGTTTTTAGGGGGCTATATTTAGGGGGGTGCAGTGTATGCCCTGTGAAGCCATTTGAGACTGGCCCTGTGATTAAGGGCTAGCCTAATAAAGTGCAATGGAAAAGTATGCCTAATTTTAAACAGAAGAGTAAATTGTTTTTTCTATTCATGTATCTCTCACTCATCTCAAATTGATTTGATATACTTTTTGATCTCAATAGGAAGTTCATCGTCTGTAATTCACTCTCTCGCTTGGTCTGTCTCTCTCTCTCTCTGTCTCTCTCTCTCTCTCTCTCTCTCTCTCTCTCTCTGTCTCTGTCTCTGTCTCTCTCTCTCCTCTCTCTCTCTCTCTCTCTCTCTCTCTCTCTCTCTCTCTCTCTCTCTCTCTCTCTCTCTCTCTCTCTCTCTCTCTCTCTCTACCTCTCTCTCTATATCAATAACCCAGTAGAATTGTTATGAGGTTCCGTTTGAATAAAAGCAGGGCTATTCCTAGTACTAAGAGTCAGCATCGTATACACTGTACATAGTTAATGTGTGTGTGTGTGTGTGTGTGTGTGTGTGTGTGTGTGTGTGTGTGTGTGTGTGTGTGTGTGTGTGTGTGTGTGTGTGTGTGTGTGTGTGTGTGTGTGAGACTGTGTTTTTGTATCTGTGTGTGCATCAGTAGTTACGATTTCTTCAAGGATGTTGCCGTTGGGATATATGATGTATAATTTATTGCTAAGCACATCCTTTATAAAAAAACAAACATGTAAAAGTACATTGATATATATGAGAGTTTTGGCTAGGTAACCGGTTTCATTCTCTGCGTGTTTATAAAACCTGACCCATATCTCGGCCCCCCCCCCTAAGATTAAGGGCTTCCCTCGCAACCCAGAGTCTTGGACCCTCGTATTTCCACAACAACCCCTGGGGAATAGCGGTGGAATCTCGGAACTCGACTCACCATTACCATTCAGCAAAGCAAATTCACTTAGCGAGTTGTAGGGAGATATTTAATCATGGATCTTTATTCCGGAGTTCAATTGAGTTACTTGTTTAATTTAAACGTACATGAAGATAAAAGCTAATGTGAACCTTTGTAGCCCATGTTAGGATTGGTTAACGTAGATACGGTAACGTTTACAGTCTGCATCCTCCGAAGGGGGGAATCCCTTTCGTCTGTGTTTTCCCTCACTCAGCCACCCTCCTCCCGCCGAACTCTCCACGACTCCTAGACATCCGCCCACTCCCTCTCCTCTGCATCACTGTTGGCTGTCCATCCTCCTCCTCCCTCGGACCGTTCACGCCTGCAGGGCCGGTGGCTCGATATCTGGGCCCGGGGGGGGGGGGCCCGACGTCAGCAGGTTCTAATCAGGGGCCCCCGGCCAGAAGGGAAACCCCCGCCTGACGTGGTGTTCGATTTAGAGAGCGTCTGACACCTTTTCACCTGATTGGCCCCATTTATTTCCTGATGACTTTTCTGCCAGGTGACGTGACATTTGTGCTTGGCTCTTAACCTTTCTGTTGGTTCTTGATAGAATTGTTCCTGTTATTTTGCGTTTTAGGGATACAAAAAAGCTGATGAACAACAAAATTTGTGGTCGAGAGAAATTTAACGTTTACAACTGTCTTTTTTCATCAGCCTTGTTCTTTCCATCAACACAGATATTTTTAGATTAGGGTTTAGCCCAACCTACTTCCTATATCCTGGGACACAATGCAGCCCTACCAGAAAAGTGAATTTTACAACATTCAGATACGAAACCGTCAGACAGCTGAGACAGACCCACAGATCACAGCCAGAAACGTCCAGAGCCTTCCTTCTTGCTGCCAGGGTTTACTTCCCTCCTATTGATTTTGTGTTGAGTTAATGTATTCTGCCCGATTACAGCTTATCAGATCATTTAAGGTCTGTCGCGGGGTTGAGCCTTACTCATAATATTACTCATCATATTTCCATCACATTGACTTTGTGCAAGTTCCACCTCCTTTTGCATTTGAAAGAGTACTGATTTGTTGAAATAAACACCAATAACCAACTGACCCTTCAACTAGCTGATCTACCAACCTATTGACGAACAACTAACCAACTTACTATCTCACCAAGTAACTGAGCCTCTGACTAAGAAAGCTTCCAACCAACCAGCTTATTGCCAACAGACCAATGGAAACACTAACTAACCAACCAACTAACCGACCAACCAGCAAACCAGTTAAAAACTGTTAAACGTGTTTTTTTTTCTGAGCTCCATAGAGCATGCCTAGATCCACTGAGCATGCCTGTTGTGTGATGGAAGTCCCCCCCTGGCTTGTGTTTATGTGTGTGCTTATCCTCAATCAGACGGACCCTTTGAAAACTGAGAGGTGTGAAGTTTGGTCTGCTGTGTGTCTGGGCATAACGGGTATAACAGCCCAGACAGCTATTTGTGTGTGCAAGTCTTTGAGTGCGTTTATTTCCATTTGCCTTGTTGTGGTCTCCTGTTGACCCGGCACATCCTCCTGGCGGTGTCAGCTGCTGAAACGTGCCCGCTCTGATCCGTGACACGTCGGAGGTATGTTGCAGGTGTGTGTGCGCTCTAACTCCTACCACGTTAGAGGCTTACTGCGTCAGCTCTTGCGACACCTCACACCTCCCGACCCTGGCGGCGTTTACCTTCACTGTTCACCGTAATGAGATTATCAAATCGTCAGCAGGGTTTTGGGGGTTGGCGCGAGTAGTAAAGCCGTGGGACCCCACTCTCCCCGCCCCGGGAACCCGCCGCTCTTTCCACCAGGTCTGGCTAAGCCCTGCAGAGACCGGCATGCAGTTTACGTGTGGCCCCTGTTCGACGGGGTCTCCATAGCAAGGTCATGGCTACCCCCTGACCGGGTGCCGTGGTCGTGAACTTGTGTCCGAGCCCACCCCCTGACCACCTGGCCCCTTTCTGTCAACAGTTAACGGATGGAAGTTAGTGGCCTGAATTTCTGGATTAAAAAGCCTTGCCCTGTGTGTTTTTAGACAACCGTCTGGATTAGCAATGAATATTTAAATCGGCCTGACCTCAAAATATTGGCAGGACATTTACTTTTTCAACCTAGAATCTATTTCCCCACTTCCTGTGCCATGTAGGCCAGACACGGGCGTTGTTGTTCTGGGTTTCTTGTTCTTGCGACACCAAAGCCTGTGGAAGGGGACATCCCTTTTAGATGTATTTCCATTTGGCCCAGAACAGCAACAAACAATTATTATCAAAAAGCATTGCAAAAGTTACTCTGCTTCCTCTTATAGTTTTTGATATTCTTATCATTCTTGTAACTATTTCTATTTGTGTTGCTATTAATATTAATACTCACTACCATAATGAGTATTGACATTGCTGGGCATTTATTCAATCAGACTTTGATAAATGGAGATATTATAGACATAATGATGGATCATGAAGGATTATGGCCCCTTCATGTGCTCTGGTTAGGCTTGATCCCACTTGTAGATGTAATAATCCTATCTGTGTCGTGTCAATGCGGATTGAATTTAGACGAGGGGGAAATACCCTGCCCACTACAGGCTGGCAGGCTAACCGGCTAGCCTCGTGTTAGCGTTGTGTTAGCAACCGCTTTCATCTACGTTCTGAATATGTCATGTGATCACTGACAGTCTGGGAGCAGTGAGTCACTTTTACTTTGGTCTGCTTTTAGACACAACCCCTTCGTACAAACGTCCCTATCTCCATATCGGGGACTGCAGTCCTTTTTAAACCCCGATATCAAAACCTGCCCCTCGGTCCGGCGAGGAGGACTACTTTACTCAGTCCCGGATTACTCTCTGCCATGTTGTGTCTCTGAACAGTCCCTCACACTGCAGAACATCTAGCTTGTTATGTTCTGTCCCTCATAATAAGCTCCAATATAGTTCTCCATACGCATGCTATTATTCAAATTATGATTTAAGTAGCAAGTAATGGGCTGCTTCAAAGCTCTGTTTGAAGGGGAAGAAATTGCTTGCTGAAAAGATAGTCCAGATGTTTTTCAGAAACGTCATGTTACATTCGTGTAGGAACACGTCTCTTAAAATGGAATGTTGAAAGAATTTAGCAGGTTTTAAGAGCGAAATAGATCAGCCATAAAAAACAGTTAAATAACATTATTATAGTTTGTTGTATTTGTGTTGTTTTTTTTCTATAATTTAAGCTTTGTTTTCTTTAGGTTGTGTTACCTATCCATCTGTTAACTAGTATTATCTAGTTCCCCTTTTGTCTGGGGTGAAACAGTCACAAGGAAGCAGTGGCTCTATCTATGCGAGAGCACATGCAACTCTGTCCTCTGGACAATAGTATTGCATGGAGGTGGTGAAACCGTGTTTAAAAGGGCTGTGTGGAACAGATTCTGGGCTCACTCCGTAAGGAAGGAGACTGGTGTATGCATACATCCAGTAGGTAAAATAAATATTTAGAAGTCGTATCTGTCCTGGATACAATACCTCAAAAAGGAATTGCCGCAACAAGGGGAAACATCGTATACAACATAGACAGACCACATATTTCTCAGATAAATATTTCAAGTGTTTAATAAGATTGTCATACTTTTTATTGTACGTGTGCTCTCTTCTGTAG
Organism: Gadus macrocephalus; assembly: GCF_031168955.1. Classification (NCBI taxonomy): domain Eukaryota; kingdom Metazoa; phylum Chordata; class Actinopteri; order Gadiformes; family Gadidae; genus Gadus; species Gadus macrocephalus. Next base: position 3,122,232 of record NC_082397.1, read on the forward strand.
GCCCTTTGAGTCGGTCCTCTGTGGTGCCCTATTTGGGGCAATACAAATAAAATAGGCTTGACTTGGCTTATCTAGAATCTCTGTCTGAGGTGAAAATACAGACTCAAATGGGGATTTGTAAAGGTCTAAGAGTTGTAAGTGAAGGAGGAAGAGAGGGCACGTTGCTCCACTTTCCTCTGGGCGCGGGCCCGGAGGAAAGCAGGGACAGACGAGAGGAGAGACATTTCTGGGCTGAGGGGAGATAGATGATCAGGCTGAAGGGCGCAGGGTAGACTCCCCAGCCAGGGGAAGGGCTGTCTGTGCTGGGTCCAGGAGGGTTGATATCAGGATCGCTCGTCAAGGTTGATCTTAGTTTTTCAATTGCTTAGTGCTACTGCTAATGCTAAGTACAGTGTTGAATGTGCACTGTGGGTTCAATAAAGAGACTCACAATAAAAAACAACAGAATAACTTGTCTTTGCTTTTTTAGAACCAATCTCAGAAAGAGATTCATTGCCAGGTAGATTTGCGTTTGGATTCAAAGATACATAAAACCATTGCACATGACTATGAAATAACGAAGTGAGACATTTTTCTCGATCCAATTTAGAAACACAAAGATATTAAGAAGCAGGCCTATTGCCGACACCCAGGTTAAGATCACGGTGAGGGTGTGTCTCGCGGAGCACAGGGCTACGGGCTCGGTGGCTCAGAGGGTTTGGGGAATGGTTTGCTACGGATGATAGGGAGTCTCTAGGCCCTTGTGGAGGAGGGGCATCAGAGGGGAACTGCCTGCGTAGTGGGTTGTTGGTGATAGCGAGGGACAGCTGGAATGTAGAGTATCAGGTGGGGATCCACATGGGGCGGTCAGGGTTAGGGGGGCAGGAGAGAGAGAGAGAGAGAGAGAGAGAGGAGAGATGAGAGAGAGAGAGATGAGAGAGAGAGAGAGAGGAGAGAGAGAGAGAGAGAGAGAGAGAGAGAGAGAGAGAGAGAGAGAGAGGAGAGAGAGAGAGAGAGAGAGGAGAGAGAGAGGAGAGAGAGAGAGAGGAGGGAGGGTGGCTTGGTGTTAACTACGCGCATTTAACCACTTTGGAGAGGGCTGACCGGCGCTGCAAAGTGCAGCTAGAACTGACCGCAGTTCTTTCTGATTTAATTCATCGTTTAGGATTCTGCATGAAGATGTATCTTAAGGACTCTCCCCTCAAATACTATTTTGTCTTTGCCTTTTAGAAGTATGTATAATATAACTCAATTAGAATTTAGAATCTTTCTCTGGTAGATTTCTGTATCGAACTCTTTTATGCTAAAAGGCTCTTATTGCGTCACTTTTGTTTTTTCTTTCATGAAACATAAATAGTATGCTCTTTAAAGGGGTGCATTGGTATTCAGTGTAGGAAGCTCAGGGTCACTTAGGGTTACCCATCCTAGATCTTAATGACATACCTAGAATATGAGCTTGAGAACATAAGATATGTTATAATCTCTGGTATGCGTTTTATTTATTCATGTAAAAGGCATTATCAGTTTGTGACAGTGTCGTATTGAAGTTCATGTATTGATAGATTATGTGGTAGTGGGCCGAATCGGCAGGTTGTTGAATTTCAAGTTATGATTGGATGGATGACCAGGTGGAGTTACGGCATTGATCATGATATTAAGGTATTGATCATAATATTAAGGTATGGATCATGATATCAAGGTATCTATCGTGGTACTAAGGTATTGATGAGACTATTATCTTACAGAATGACCGGGGGGAGTTGATGTGAAGGTATTGATCAGGATACTAAGGTATATGATCATATTTATCTTACAGTATGACCCGGTGGTGTTGATGTTATGGTATTGATCATGATATAACAGTATTGATCAGGATACTCGCCTCGGGTATTGATCGAGATCGAAGGCATCGATCAGGATACTAAGGTATTGACGATCACATTCCTCCTACAGGATGACCAGGTGGGGTTGATGTTATGTTATTGATCAGGATATTACAGTATTGATCAGGATACTAAGGTATTGATCATGATATGAAGGCATTGATCAGGATACTAAGGTATAGATGATCATAATTATCTTACAGGATGATCCGGGGGTGTTGATGTTATGGTATTGATCATGATATTACAGTATTGATCAGGATACTAAGGTATTGATCATGATATGCAGGCATTGATCAGGATACTAGGATAAAAGACCCTTAAACAGTGGTTAGTAGCAAGCCAGACCTGCTCTCATATGTAACCTTTGGTCATTCTACTTTTTCTACATGGACTCTTGATGTGAATTGGGACCTATTTTGTGTGTAAAAGTGTTTTTTTTATCTATTTTGTATACTGGTATGTTGTTTTTATGTTCTTGACTTGCCTTAGGACGACGGATGAAAATGAGCAATTAAGCTAACTCCGGCATATTTATATTGATGCTCTGGCTGACATGTTGATTAATGTGCACTGTCCTAATCAAATCAATAAATAATAATAATAATACTAAGGTATTGATGATCATATTCCTCTCACAGGATGACCAGGTGGTGTTGATGTTATGGTATTGATCTTGATATTACAGTATTGATCAGGATACTAAGGTATTGATGATGATATTCCTCTCACAGGACGACCAGGTGGTGCTGCAGTGCACAGCGACCGTGCTGAAGGAGCAGATCAAGCTATGTCTGTCCTGCGAGGGCTTCGGGAACCGCCTCTGCTTCCTGGAGACCACGTCCAACGCTCAGGTACCTGTCAATCAGTCAATCAATCAATCAATCAATCAATCAATCAATCAATCAATCAATCAATCCAGTGATTGACGGATTGATTGAGAAGAATATATGTCCACACGCAATGTCTTGGCCAATAATCACTGATAGAAATATTGATAACGCATAGTCGCATACATACAATATCCATCCTGAACCCTTGCTGGTTTAGTTTACTGGGAATAAAACAACAAACTGAGATTGCAACAACAGCACCCCCTCTGGTGAAACATTGCTAGTGCAGTAGTTTTTGTTTTTTGGGGGCGGGGTTTGTTTGGCTCAAATTAGCGTGGAGTCATATCACATATCAGACCCTCGATACACTGAACACTGTATGAATCCACACTGCTCCTGTAGTAGGCTACAGAATATAGGAGGTCAACCAGGGTAGTCGATAACCACTCGATTTGCTCATTTAATTAAATTGAGTGGGTTATTTGACACGTTACAATATTGCTGTAAATGTGTCAGAATTATAAAGGCTATTTTTCATCTGCAGTCCCTGGATATTGAAAATAAGAAACTGAACCCATTAATTCACATTTAACAAAGACGTATGTTTAAACCATGACTGTGGTGTGTGTGTGTGTGCGTGTGTGTGTGTGTGGCGCGCGTGTGTGTGTGTGTGTTCCTTCAGAATGTTCCTCCAGACCTTGCCATCTGCTCGTTCATCCTGGAGCAGTCGCTGTCCGTGCGCGCCCTTCAGGAGATGCTGGCTCACCGTGTGGAGATGATCGATGTAGGTACCGCTTAACGAGTTTGTAAAAAAAAAACAACGTTTTGATAGGATACACAACATGCATGCACATATTCAAGTCGACTTTATTAGTACAGACCTGAATCACAGTTCCAGTCTCAAAGGGCTTCGCGTGCCTCACATTATAAGCCGCCATAACCCTAAAGGCTTGTTCACACTGCATGCGTCCGTCGGCGGATGGCCGAGGGCGTGTCTGACGTATGGGGGACGAGTCTTTGTAGACGCATGCTGCAGCCAATCAAATCGCTTCCCTCCGTCGACGGACGGAGGTAGGTGGAACAAGCCCTAAGCCCCATGAAGGACTCGAAGGAGAACTCCCCACATCCCCTAAGAAGGAACTCAGAGGAGCGACCCCTCTTTCCAGGGGCCGTTTCCAGGGGAATAGGTTCAGGCTTTTGATGGTAGTGTAAAACAAGCCACTCATATTATGCGGTGAGAAAACAGGAGGGGACTTCAAAATGAATCATGAATGTGAGCTAGTCTGCCACAGATGTGATTTGGTGGGGCGATTGGTGGAATTAACTAATGTATAAATAGAATACAGGCATCTTGTAGAAAGGTGAAGTCCCTGTGAGATAATTGTACTTCACCCAACTGGGTTCAAAGCTTCTGATGAGATGACCTTATGACCTAATTAGTATTTAACATTACATTTTGAGAACATCATTGATCGGTTTGATTTTGCATTTTTATTATTTCATTTATTTATGTCATGTTATTTTAAATAATTAAAAATATATATATATTGTGTTTGGTTGGGTAGAATATACACTTTAATGCATATATCTATAAATAGATGTATATATATATGCATATTAATCTATTATTAATAAAATTACAAATAACGACTATCGTGACGAATTCCTAAAAAATTCCACGACAGAAGCAGTTTCCTCCTCTCACTTACCTCCAACGCACTCACCTTTAGACAAGTTATAATCACCATTAAGTCTTTCCCTGAGGTGACACCCCCCCCCCCTCCCTTTCTTTGCTCTCTGCCAAGCAGACAGTCGATTTGGACCAATGGGTACGTCTCTAAAGATAAACGTCTTTTATGTAAACATTTGTCCTATACCCACCAACCACTCAACCAATCAGAAACCAGTCAGCCAGTGTGGCAACCAGACCTGGCAACCCGTTCTCATGCTCCCGCATATGGCTGAGATGTCTAGAAGCGTGTGTGCGTGTGTGTGTGTGTGTGCGTTAGGGTGTGGGTGTGTGTTTCTGTGTCTGTGTGTGTTCTCCATTAAATTGTCAGCCATGAGGTGCATATCCAGCTCACCTGTCTCTCATGTTCAGCTGAAGCGCCCATCCCAGTAGCGGTCTTCTCAAATTAGGGAGAACTTTGATTGATCCTGAAGGAAATGGTTTCCGTCACAATTGCTCTGCTTAAGTCAGAAAATAATATACAAACATTTACATAAAATAAAAATGTACGCACAAAATATTGACACCTTTTGGAAAGTTTTGGTTCTGGTCATGACAAAGTCAAGATGATCCTGAGAAATTACTCACTAATTACTTCATAACTACCAGTATTCATACATATTATAATTAGTTCATTTACTGTTCTAGATCCATTGTCATCTTCATGTTTTTGTCATCCATACTCCATATCCTTTTCACATTTGGCATTTCATGTTGCTTTATTTCAATGCCATATCTTTGCTAGCTATGGTACAAAGTAGTTGAGATCTAAAAAGCTAGTAAAATACACACATAGAAGTTTGAACCAGGGAAAATCTTTTTCAATCATGTTTTACCCCATCCATTGGCTTTTGATTGGGCTGGAGATCTTGGTCTGAGACACACGGTACTGAAGCAAGAGAAGAGCCATGGCTGGGAAGCCTTCCAGGTCATGTCCAGGGTTAACAACACACCCTTTCCTAGCCAATGTTCATTCTCCAATTTGGGAGGTAATGCATGAAGGTTAGCTAGGAAGAGAGCAGACATTAGGTAAAGAAGAACAAATTAAAAAGATTCCTCTTGAAGCAAAAGTCACTTTGGTTTCTTTGGATAAGATCAGATAAGGTGTGCTTTATTATTATCACAGATGAACAATTCCGGTGTCACAGCGGAGACCAGAATCTACAGTCACAGCAAAGACCAGAGACCACGGTTCCAGAGAGAATATGATTACCTAATTATCATAATAATACAATTCTGAAAATCAAGTACAATTATAGTGGAAATGTAGACGCTAAAATACATTAAAACAGACATTATTGACAGTCTATGTAATCTTAGGCAATGCCAGCAGCTAATCTGAGTTTGCAAGATTGAGTCCGGCTCGTGTTGTCGGGTTAGTGGATGTGAATAGCATGGCGTCGTCCGGCCCATAGTCCTCACACTGTGGCCGTCTCAGACCAAGATTCGCAGATGTCCTCACAAGCCAAATGTATTTTCTCTCACATTTCACACACACACAATCCGGACCAAGCTGTTCCATTCTTGCTCGTTATTTTAGCTTTAGCTTCTTTATGTGATGACAACCTTAGGCCTAATTCTGTTTTCTTGTTTGTAACCTTGCCTGATGTTGAGAAAAGGTAGGAGGTTTTTCTATGCTGTTTGTGTGTCTCCTGTATGACAAACCAGGTCAAGCGTTGGCAAAGCTTTGTTTGCGATGTGTTCGACTCTGTTGGAGTGATCGTTGCTATGTGCCATGTTGCGTCATCTTCCACCTCATCAACAACAATATGGGGTTGTTTTTGGAAATATTGAGTTATTTGTCATGTATGTTGATCTTCACAATGGTATTGGATTATATTTTGAATTTGTAGACCATTTTAAATAATCATCATAATAATAATGTTAAAACGAATGTCACCCAATCAGGTGATTCAGCACAGTATTGTGCTGTTGTTGAGAAGACCATATGGCCATTTGTTCATCAAACACTAAAACATGACACAAAGGTTTTATTTCCCTGTCTGAGTAGGCGGTCGTCTTCCTGTGATGTCTCTGTGTCCATCTGTCTACCTTTCTCTGTGCTAGTTCTGTTCTTCTCTTCTGCAGTAGAGGAGCAGTCTGTCCACCTGTCTCTATGTCTGTTCTTCTGTGGTGGAGGAGCCGTCTGTCTACCTGTCTACCTGTCTCTGTGTCTGTTCCTCTTCTGTGGTGGAGGAGCAGTCTGTCTACCTGTCTACCTGTCTACCTCTCTCTTCTTCTTCTGTGGTGGAGCAGTCTGTCTACCTGTCTACCTGTCTCTGTGTCTGTTCTTCTTCTGTGGTGGAGCAGTCTGTCTACCTGTCTACCTGTCTCTGTTCTTCCTCTGTGGTGGAGGAGCAGTCTGTCTACCTGTCTACCTGTCTCTGTTCTTCCTCTGTGGTGGAGGAGCCGTCTGTCTACCTGTCTACCTGTCTCTGTTCTTCCTCTGTGGTGGAGGAGCCGTCTGTCTACCTGTCTACCTGTCTCTGTTCTTCCTCTGTGGTGGAGGTTAACCATGTGTTGTGTTCCCTCCCTCCAGTCATCCCAGGGCGGGGGTCACCGGACGCTGCTGTACGGCCACGCCATCCTCCTGAGACATTACCACTCCAGCATGGTGAGAACACAGTAGCGGGTCAAGCTCTAGTCGCATACCAGGGGGTCAGACACTCAATGACCCCATTTTAACTTTCAAAAGTAAACCAGATTCTAAAATGGGGTCATTGAGTGACTTCCACAATTAGAGTGGAGTTTTTTTTACGCTGGTATCATCTGTAAGTTCTCGGTTAACCGATTGTCTTAAGTTATTTTTGGCCTTTTTACTTGTTATTTACAAATGTTATTATGTAAAAATTGTTCTGTCAAGTTGTATTTGTCTTATTTTACGATACTATTGAACAGTCATCGCCTTCCTCAGCAGATCAGACTTTATCAATTAAAGATACTATAGTCTGAGAATCTTTTCTTTTATTAGTTAATTTTTTTCATTTAAAGATGTAAATTCATAGTAATGTAAATTGCTATCAAGGGTGATTCAAGACCCCTCCAGTTCCCACCGGGGTCACGCATCACCCGGGGTTTCGGGGTTTATTTTGCGATACTGACCAGTCAAACTATACATTTTCCCCGACTTAATGAACGAGTGGTATGATTCTAATTCCGTCCCTCCACAGTACCTGAGCTGCCTCACCACGTCGCGGTCTCTCACAGACAAGCTTGCCTTTGACGTGGGCCTTCAGGAGGACTCCACAGGTATAGATGAACGTCAGACGCAAACCTGGCAATAGCCCCTTTTTTTTCTGTTGTTTTTTGGTAATGATCTTTCAATGATATCAAGTCATTCTGTCTGTTTCTGAAACATATTTGCTTCCTTTCGTCTCTCTTTCATTCCTTTTCACTTGTTCATTCATTCTTTCCCTCTCCCGCCTCCCTCCAACCTCCTCCTCCTCTTCCTCCTCCTCCTCTCCTCCGGTCCCACCCTTCCTCCTCCTCCTCCCGCGCTCCTCCGTCTCCATGGCGCCAGGGGAGGCGTGCTGGTGGACCATCCACCCGGCCTCCAAGCAGAGGTCGGAGGGGGAGAAGGTCAGGGTCGGAGACGACCTCATCCTGGTCAGCGTGTCGTCCGAGAGATACCTGGTGGGCCCTCACTCGCTCACCCTCTGTTCCTCAGCGCCGTCTCTCTGTTCATCCGCTCGTCTCTCATCTCTCCCTTCGCTGCTCTGTCCATTCCTTCACCACCATCTTTTCTAATTTACTCTATTCTATTAAATTGAATTACATTTAGTGACGTGACATTGAATGGATCTTTCAACTTTCAATTCAATCTTGTACCTCAACTGTCATTGGCGTAATGTCTCGGACCACCTAATTTCTTCTTCTACTCACTTCTCCTCCTCCTCCTTCTCCTCCTCCTCCTCGTCCTCTTCCTCCTCCCCAATCTGCCCCCCTCTCCTCTCCCTGCTCCTCCTCCATCACCGTCCCTTATCTCCTCTTCCTCGTTTTCTTCGTCCTCCTCTCCCTCCTCCCCTAATCTCCCCTTCCTCCTTCTCCTCCTCCTCCTTCTCCTCCTCCTCCTCGTCCTCTTCCTCCTCCCCAATCCGCCCCCCTCTCCTCTCCCTGCTCCTCCTCCATCACCGTCCCTTATCTCCTCTTCTTCGTCCTCCTCCTCCTCCTCCTCCTCTTCCTCCTGCAGCATCTCTCCTATGCCAGTGGTGACCTGATGGTGGACGCCTCCTTCATGCAGACTTTGTGGAACATGAACCCTGTGTGCTCTGGATGTGAGCTGGCTGAAGGTACGCTGGAGCTGCTCCTCTACATTTTATGTATAGATTATATATATTCTATCTTATGTAGTTTACATGATATAGTTCATGTCGTAAAGTACACAAGCAGGATGTCACACAATATGTTGCTATCAGAACCTTGTGTCGTGATAAGGGCTGTCAAATGTTAAAAAAAATGGTATAGTAGTGGTGAGTTATCTCGCGATTAATCGCACTTTTAAAATTCTATTTTAAATCCATTCCAATGCAAATTAAATGAGATTATTTTATGGAATTACACATTATCATTCATACCAAATGTACTTAATAAGCAAAAACTAAACCTGTTTCTTGAGGGAGTTTTTAACTAACTCAGTGTAGGTTGAATATGAAATTTACGGAACCCCACAGATTTTCGAATTGTAAACAAGCAGTTAATTAATACAATTGTAAACCAACAGTTACTACAAGTTTAGTTAAATTCAGCTAAGTAGCGCCACAGATTTGGGAATTGTAATCAGGCAGTCACTTACTGCAAGTAAGTGACTGCCAAGTAATTGAATGTAAAGTAAGTGGAACTAAAAATGACAAAAATGATTTATTATATGACGGTTGACATTCTGTGGGCAAAACCTTTCAAAACCACAGTAAAAATTAAAGTAAAATGTGTCGATTTGTATTAATCGCGTTAAAACAATATTGGGTTAACGCGTTATTGACGCGCTCATTTTGACAGCGCTAGGCGTGATACATCAGTAGAGAGGATGAGGGTGACGGATGAACCTGTGTGTTTGAGCGCGTTGTGCTGCCTCTCCCCCCCCCTCCAGGGTTTCTGACCGGGGGTCACGTGCTGCGTCTGTTCCACGGCCACATGGACGAGTGTCTGGCCATCTCCACGCCGGAGGAGGGGGAGGAGAAACGCAGGTGAGGAGCGGGAAGACTCACGCCGGCCGCCATGTTGGGGGAGGCAGGGTGATGGAGGTTAGGGTGTCTGACTCCCGTTAGACAGGTACTGGGTTCCATCGCCCAATGTACACAGCATCCTTCAGTAAGATGCCCCCTGACCCCTACCTGTCACTTTGTATGCAAACATGTGTTAAATAAAAGCATACAGTATAAGATAAGGTATGGAAGTTTGGGTGGAACAACAGAATGTACAGGAATTATACTAAGGCGTTAAGCTCAAAGAGAGAGAGAGAGAGAGAGAGAGAGAGAGAGAGAGAGAGAGAGAGAGAGAGAGAGAGAGAGAGAGAGAGAGAGAGAGAGAGAGAGAGAGAGAGAGAGAGAGAGAGAGAGAGAGAGAGGACTGCTGCCAGGGGATTTGCAGAATATAAGATAAGATAAGAAAAACTTTATTGTGTCACAAGTGACAGAAATTCATCTTTGACAGGGCAGGTTCAATTTACACTGAAGAAACAAATACATACAAGACAGAGACAGTCCAAGACAATGACAATATATGAATGCCAAAAAATTAATGAAATGAGAGCAATACAATTATGAGAGAGAGAGAGAGAGAGAGAGAGAGAGAGAGAGAGAGAGAGAGAGAGAGAGAGAGAGAGAGAGAGAGAGAGAGAGAGAGAGAGAGAGAGAGAGAGAGAGAGAGAGAGAGAGAGAGAGAGAGAGAGAGAGAGAGAGAGAGAGAGAGCGTGCTGTGGATGAAGGTGTTAACCACCCAGATTGCAGGTGTGTTGATGTTGACTCTACGTTCTTCTCGCCGGCAGAATGGCTCACTACGAGGGGGGAGCAGTGTGCAGTCAGGCACGCTCCCTGTGGAGGCTGGAACCTCTCAGAATCTGGTAAATAAAACACTGTTTACCATCAATAATGAATCATTAATGATCGTTCTGAAGTGTGATAGGAGTGTTGTGGTGTTGTGGTCTGGTCTATGTTTAGCTGAAGTGTGTTATGTTACTAGTGTGTTGTGGTCTACGTCGAGCTGGAGTGTGTTATGTTACTCAGTATGTTGTGGTCTCATCTGTGTCTAGCTGAAGTGTGCTATGTTACTAGTGTGTGGTCTATGTCTATCTTGAGTGTGTTATGTTACTCGTGTGTTGTGGTCTCGTCTTTGTCTGGCTGGATTGTGTTTTGTTACTAAGTGTGTTATGGTCTTTTCTAGGGGTGTGAATCTCTTGGCACCTCATGATTCGATTCAGAATCAGAGGTCAATGATTCGATTCTAAACCGATTATCGATGCATCTCGATGCAACAATTTTTTTTTGAACATTTCCATGTTTGATTTTCAAAAATATATCTATGCATCTGAGTTTGCTCCTCAGAGTTTGCTAATCACTTCCT